>NC_067142.1:54458049-54471711 GCF_903995435.1 Acomys russatus | reverse complement strand
GCAGCCTTTTAAGACATTTCACTGCTCAGATAGCTTCAGTAGCTTCCTTGCAGTTCAAAGATCCAACATTCTTTTTCAACTATGGGTTCTTTATATATGAAATTCTAAGATTCTAAAATTTGTAAGTTATATCTTTGGCAATGCTACTACCATATGCATTTTAAAACTCTCTTGTCTTCATTCTTTCTCCCACTCTGTGTGTAAAAACGTGTGTATGTGGGTGTGCCTCTCTCTCTCTCTCTCCTCCCCCTCCCTCTCTTGCCTCCTCCCTCCCTCTCTTTCTCACACACACACATATATACACACACGTGTGTGTATGTGGGTATGCCTCTCTCTCTTCTCCTTCCCTTCCCCGCCCTCACACACATGTGTGTGTGTGTGTGTGTTTATCCCAACTGAGTACTAACAAGACCTGATTCTAATTAGAATTTGTACCCAGATGTAATTAGGGTGTGATCAAGGTAGTATGGCTATAGACTGTCTCTGTTTCTTTCTATGAGATGTGAATCACTCCTGATAAAGATATCTTTTTTTTTTTAAGGGACTTGAGGTACAATAATTACCCAGGCCAGTGTCTTATTTGTGTCTATCCATGGTCACAAAACCCACCAGAAGACTCTAGAAATCATTCTGAAAGAGAACTAAGCCAGCCAAGCCTGCCCACTCCCAAGATTATCACTCTTGGCTACAGTCCTCTGGGCATCTCTCAGCTCTTCATCTAACCATTCAATGGGCTTTGTATGCCTTTTTATTCACTTACACTGCTTTCTTCTTACTTGGTTTAAAAAAAAGATTTATTTATTTATTTGTGTGTGTGTGTGTGTGTGTGTGTGTGTGTGTGTGTGTGTGTTTATGTACCACATACATTCAGGTTCTTTTAGATTCAGAGGACATCAGATACCCTGGAACTGGAGTTACAAGCAGTTGTATGATCTGTGATGCAGGTTCTGGTATTCAAACTCAGGTCCTCTGTAAGAACAATGAGCAAGTGCTCTTAGTCACTGAGCCACTTCTCCAGTCCCTTGCTTATGTTTTCAGAGGTGACCTCTTCAATTCTTGTGTCATGGATGTGAACTCAGCTATGCCCCTTCCTTTGGATATAAAACAGGTCAGGGAAATGGTAACAGCTAAGCAGTCTTGGTGGCATAGGCCTATAACCTCAGATAATCAAGAGATTGAGCCAGGAAGATTTCAGGTTCAAGGACTACCTGGACTATAAAGTAAATTCAAGGCCAGTCAGGGCAACTCATGTTTCAAAGTAAAAACGTGACGCTAAAGCTGGAGGTGTGGTTCAGTGGTAGAGGAGTTCCTAGCACGTGCAAAGCTCTGAGTTCAATCCTCAATATTTACAAAAACAAAAAGGCCCCCAAACAGAGAGCTGAGTCACCTCTTTATTCTATTTATTCTACTTGTAGAGCCCTTTTGTTGATTTTATTCACTCTGCCCTCAGACATAACCTCCTTCAACTCTTTTCCAACATTTATTTATTCATAAATATTTAGTTAATAACAGCCATTTGTCTTTCTATAAGAGCAAGGCTGTTTAGATAAAGGGAGGCCTGACATTAGAATTTAATTTGTGGTTAAAAACAAACAAATATGGTGTATAGAGATAACCTAAAGAAAGTCACCTCTTTTACTCACTGTGCCATGGCTTCAATATTCGACTTGGGTACAGAATGTAAGATTACTCTAAGAGAAGATGAAAAGCATTTCTTGCTTAGGGAACTCAAACGAGCTTCACACTCCATCCATGATTACAACAGGAATATATCTCTCTCTCACCTATATATCAATAAGACAGGGATATTGAAATCTCCTTAGGTAATAAAATGATATTATTACCAAGGAGAATGAAAATATGTAAATAACAGCCCCACAAGAAAAAATACAGTAAAACATTTCTCCTTCAAACTTTCCTTGATTTTTCTTTCTTCCCGAGGACGAGAATACTGCCAAGTTTGAAGCTTATCGCTTTAGACATTTCTGAGTTATACAATCACATGAACGAGATTGAAGTATTTTCTTTGAGAGAGGAACTTGAAGAGGGAAAAGCATTTGCAGTCTGACTTAAAGGTAAGGAAGCTAGCGGGATCATATGCTTTCCAACTTTCAAAATATATTTGAAAACCCCTTACTTTAAGCTGAGCCATGAAGCATGGCCATTTCTAGGCTAAATCTTCGGTGATGAAAAGAATGATTATCCAGAAGTGTCATGGGAGAAATGGCACTTAGTTCATTATTACACATGTGCTGAGTTCCTCTGTTCCCCAGTATGGTCCAGGTGATGACTTCTTCTTCTTCTTCTTCTTCTTCTTCTTCTTCTTCTTCTTCTTCTTCTTCTTCTTCTTCTTCTTCTTCTTTCTTCTTTTCTTCTTTCTCTTCTTCTTTCTCTTCTTCTTCTTCTTTTTCTTCTTCTTCTTCTTCTTTATTTTTTGAGACAGAGTTTCTCTGTGTAGACTTAGACCAGGCTGACCTCAAACTCACAGTGATCTGCCTTCCTCTGTTGAGGTTACAGGCATGCACCACTGCACCTAACTAATATTGATTTCTAAAGAATGAACACCTGTAAGACTGGTATGCTCATCAAATAAACTCCTTGATATGGGCATTATCAAGTCACTTTATAGACAAGGCTTTACACTTTATAGCTCACCAAGGCTCACTGATACAGCCAACAGTGGACACTGAGGTGTCTGGCTTCAAACTCTATGCATGTTTCATTGATCATAGAACACAGATGTCCTAGCCAATTATCCCAACAAGATACTTGACCACCCAAACAAAATGCTAATTTACATATTTTCTACTATTATACCCTTACTTGTTAATTTGTGGATTGTTAAGAACAAGGAAACTAATGAATTAATGTGAATGGCAGCATCCTTCTGTTTGTACTATGACCAGGTCATATAAAGGAGCTATCAATTTCAAATGGAACTTACTCAAGAATTATACCTGCTTTTTTAATGCAAACTAGAAAAACCTTAAAATCCTGCATCAAGCATTAGTAAGTTCTAATTATGCAATAGCCACTATCCTAGAGATAGAAAGAACAAACGGTACCCACTCCAAGAGCATTACTTTCCAGCATTGCACAAGAATGAAACCATTGTTAAGCAATGTATATGTAATAAAACACAATGGAAAGGAAGTACAGGAAAAGACCAAACACTCTGCCAAGTGAATCTGAGAAATCTTCATAGATGTGGTATTTAAGCTTAAACCAAAGTCAAAAATACAAGAAAAGAAAATACATTCTGAGAGTCCATTCTTTCATGTGATTTTGAATGTTGTTTACGGGATGGGTGGACCTCCTACACTGTGCACCCTGTTTGTGACTCCGGTGGTCACCCCTGGGTCATGATATTTGGCTGGCTCCAGGTTTATTATACAAGTTTTGGACAAAACTGTAAGTTTTTAAAGATCTGAAAAGGATAAGCACCCACAGAATGGTGGGTTTTTACTAAAGGACTTTTGAACTCTAATTTTATAAAAGATGGGGTATTTTTTTAGGTTAAAGAAAATTTTTAATCTCAGTAATTATTATTACAGTCTCAAAAGCTAAAAGGGTCTGTGTCTGGAATCATCCCAGTAAATCAGATTTCCTCAGAAAAGAAACTAAATTTGCCTTAAAAATATGCATTGTCTTATGATCATCTTAGAAATTGTAGAAGAAAAAAAAGCTTTCCTTAGATCTTAGAGGTTTTTCTAGATCGTTAAAAATGTGAGCATAATATCCTGAGCCAACAGAGAGAAATGGAAGGGAAAGGAGAGTAACTCAGTATAACACTCTTAGCAGGTGCAGGGCAATGAGTTTGATTCCTAGCAGAGGACAGAAGGGGAGGAGAGAGAAGGAGAAGGGAGGGATGGGACATTTTAGTTGTTCTAGACACAATATAAAGAACTCACACAAAGCAAGCAACGGAGAGTGTATAGTTCCCTTCAGTAGAATGTTGATCCAGACAACTGTTGCTTTTCAATTTAAAATTATCTGCTTATATAAGAACTTGCAGAAAGCCACTCTACATGTTGATTGATTGATTTGTTTGTTTGTTTGTTTATTCATTAATTAAGAAAAGGCAGTCTATGAGCTCCCATAGGCCTAGGTTAGTTGACTCTGTTGGTCTTCTTGTAGAGTTCTTGTCCCCTACAGGTCTGTCTATCCTTCCTCCAACTCTTCCACAAGACTCCCTGAGCTCCACCTAATGTTTGGCTGTGGGTCTCAGCATCTGTTTTGATCTGCTGCTTGGTAGAGACTCTCAGATGACCAGTTATGCTAGGCTCCTGTCTGCAAGCATAACAGTATCATTAGTAGTGTCAGAGACTGGCTCTTTCCCATGGGGTGACTCTCAAGTTGGGACAGAACGGTTGGCCATTCCCTCAATCTCTGCTCCATCTTGTAGGCAAGGTAGATTGGGAGTTGAAGGTTTTGTGAGTGAGTGGATGTCCCTCTCCCTCCATTGAAAGTCCTGCCTGGTTACAGAAGGTGGACATTTCAGTCTTCATATCCCCCCACTGCTAGGAGTCTCAGCTAGAGTCACACCCATATCTCCTAGGAACCTACCCCATTGCAGATCTCTAGCTTGTAACAGGAAAGCTCCCTATTGGTTTCTCTTCTCTCTCCCAAACCTTTCACCTCCCATCCCCCTCCCACTCTTCCAACATATGATCCCCACCCTCATTCCCTTCTCCATCCCCTCTCCTAACCAATTCCCTCTCCAGCCACTTCTGCTGTCTATTCTATTTCCCTTTTGAGTGAGATTCAAGCATTTTCCCTTGGGCCCCTCCTTGCTACTTACCTTCTTTGGGCCTGTGGATTATAGTATGGTTATCCTGTACTGTATGGCTAACATCCACTTATAAGTGAATACATACCATGTGGGTCTTTCTGGGTCTGGGTTACTTCACTTGGGATGATATTTTCTGGTTCCATCCATTTGCCTGAAATTTTCAAATGCCAACATTTAAAAAAAAATAATAACTATAAAAAGTGTTTCACAAGGGAAAGAGGGTGCAGATAAATTTAATAGAGGTCAGTATCAATGTTACAGATCACTGGGGACTGTTTCATGGTGACTAAGTATATAGTATACTATTGGTTAATAATGAACCTCACATTCTTTGGAAAAAATAATTTATATCATTGGCTAGTTACTACAAGTCATACTCCTTCTATGGGTGATTTCAATTTGCAATGTAACACCATCGAGAGCAGAGTTGAGAAGAGATGTGGACAGTCAGCTCTTGTGGGCCTCTGTGAAGCAGGATGGGCCAGCTCCAGCAATTACTGTGAGATGTCATTACTGGAGATGCTGAAAGTTTATGCAATTTTGCTTTCAGGAGAGCCAGTGGATCAAATAAATCATATTAATGGGAATCCGAAGGGAAAAATGAAAAGAGGTTGCATCCAGGCCTGATTTAGATATTGGTCTGTTCTTATAATACTCACTGGAGAGATTTCCCAACTCGGGATTCAGAAGCTGAGCAATATTTTTCTGGTCAATGGGTTATCATATTGACCAGGACTCCCCGACTTCATGGCCCATTGCAAGTGTTTTACAAAAAATATTTATTCAAGTATAATTTTAAAATAGCTAATGGGGTTGGGCTGACATTCAGCACCAATACATACTAACATGTCCATCTGCCTGTTTAGTCAGCCTCAGGTTTTCACTGGTGACTTTGCTGTACTTGATGGTTAAATATTTGAATCTCAACCAAAAAAATAAAAGCTGAAGGAGAAAGGAGAGAACTGCCAGCAAATACTCCTAGCCTTACAAGGTCATGGTGGAAAAAGAGAATAATGAAATAAAGAAGCTCAAACTATGGCACCAGCCAAGGAAAAATATAGGCAGTAAACTTTGAACCCCTATCCAGACCTAGCCAATGGACAGGATATTCTCCACCATTGAGTGGAGAGTGAGGTCTGACTTTCATACAAACTCTGGTGCCCCATTTCTGACCATGTCCCCTTGATGGGAAGACCTGGTGGTACTCAGAGGAAGGATAACAGGTCACCAAGAAGAGACTCAATACCCTATGAGCATATACAGGGGGAGGAAGTCCCCCTCAGTCACAGACATAGGGGAGGGGAGTAGGGGAGAAGTGGGAGGGAGGGAGGAATGGGAGGATACAAGGGATGGGCTAACAATTGAGGTGTAATATGAATGAATTAATTTTAAAAAAAGGTTGGTTACCCCATCTAAAAAAAAAGAGGCTAAAGGGTCATAATCTCAGCCAAGCCTTTCTGGAAGTCAAAGAGGAATAAGCAAGGTATGTGAGCAGCAGAACCCACTGAAGGGAAAATTTTGGAGGAAGAAATGTTACACAGTGCTGGTGACATTCAAAAGCAAAGGATAAATCAGAATCACATGGTGTATGTGCTTAGGGGCAGAAATGTTAACTGTGACTTCTGTTTCACAGGATTCTGGGGCAAATGCTCTTGATAGCAGGGATGTCAGGTCAAGGGCAAGCCTTCCCAAAAGACAGAGGCCCTGGGATTAAACAGTGTTAAAGTAAATTTTTTCTTTTGATGTAATTGTCATCATCGGGGATTACTGCTGGAAGCTTCTAGCCTCTGGACAATCTAATCTAGGCCTAGAATGTTGTCAATCTCTGAGACTTATTGCTTAACAATATCACCCTTTCTAGCTCTTTCTGAACTCTGGTGGCTAGTTCAACTCAGCTGTTGTGGCTCAAACTCCTCTTCAAGCTGACTGATTCATTCTGGCTACTCAGTTTCTCACTGAATTGCTCTTCTTGGCCTCAAACTAATTCTAGCAATCTGTTCTAGTCTTCTGGCTTCCTGGCTCCTGCTCACTCTCTGGCTCATTCTGTCTTTACCTGTGTCTAGCTTGTTCTCTCTTCAACCTGTCTTTGTAAAACTCTTGCAGTAAAACTGCCTCTGAATTCCACAAGCTGAACTGCCACAAACTCAACTCCACTGTACTGCATCTCAACTCTCTGACTTAACCAAACTGCCTGAACAGCACTAACTAGAACTCAGAGATCTGCATGTCTCTGTCTCCTGAGTGCTGAGATTCAATGTGTGCACAACCATACCTAGACCTAAGCCTTTCTTTACATGAAATTTGCTTTGTACCAGATTGGCCTTGAACTCAAAGATCTGCTTGCCTCTGCCTCCTGGGATTAAAGGTATGTCTGTATTCTCATCAGATCACACAGACATAGAAGGTCTTTTGATGTGATCTCTTGCCAGAGAAGCCATGCTCTAAATTAAAATTCCTCTACAAAACAGAACCTTGGGAAAATAAATAGTGGGGCAATAACGGTACAGTGATGTCACACACCTGCATACCTCCCTCTCCAAAGGGAGCTGATGCTTAGTTTTGCTCTCAGAGACTGAATATAAGGGCCTTGGTGGAAGAAGACAGGATTCAGAATATGTACAATGTTCAAAGCGGAGATATGAAATAAGAATGATGCTTATGCTAACTATGTCTATGTCTCAATGGAGAAGAGTCTTGTATCCTCCAGAAAGGGGACTATGGGAAAATTTCAGTTTCTCCTATCACTGATGTATTGCTGGCCGTGAATAGGCTTTCATGTGAGCATTTTTAAAATGTGTGCCATGGCATAAACCAAACCAAGACCTGCTAGATTTCAACATTTTCCTTGTTTTAATCTACATACTTTTAGATATGACTAACTCAAAGACTGGTGTAGATATTGCACTTTCTGCTGGTATGTCTCTCCTCATTTGACACTCTGGGTATGATCTAATAGTCCTAGCTGAATTATAAGCTGCTTATTTATTCTAAGGTGCTACCAGACCTGTATGTCTCAGTTGAGTTCCCTCAAACCATTAGACACCTGAAGATTTAATGCCATGAAGAAAGTGTTGGTGAAATAGCTCATATACCATCATGAGGACCTGAGTTTACATTCTTCAGAATGAATGTAAAAGGCCAAGTACCATGGTGTGGCCTTATAATCTAGTAGTAGGTAAAGATAAGAAGGTTGCTGGAGCTCAGTGACTAGCTAGTCTTAAGGAAAGATACAATTTAAAAAAACCAAAATGGAGAGCAATAGAGGAAGCTGCTCAATGTCATTTCCCCAGGCACTTCAGGCCCTGTATAAAACTACTACTGTGCTTTCTGCCTACTCATCTGAATGTAGAAACCAGTATTTCTTCAAAGTTGATAAAAGGAATCCAATCACTCCAAAGCAAAGATGGTACCAATAAGGGACAGTGCAGTTTCGTAAGTGACATCTTATGGCTAATATTAAGTGTTCCTTTTAGACATGTTTATACTCCACATCACCTTCCCCACCATGCCCAAACTAGACAACCTTTAGCATTTCACAACTTTCCACTGCTTCCCATGTAGCTCCTAGGTCTTCTCTTGTCTCAGAAATTTCAACTTGCCTCCTTTGATTCTTGTTACCTGCTTAAAACCATAGCTCCTCTGCTAAAACCTGCTTTTGTCTTTAGCATAACAGAAGTCGTTTTGTCTTTAAGTCTCCATTTTGATCATAAATTAAAATTAAGTTTGGGTTCTCAGGCTCTACCTGCCTGGGAGCTTGAATGGCCTTTTACTTACAATTCAATACTTGTTGAATGTTTTGCTTGAATTAGTGATGTATGTTCTACTTAAACAAAACCACAATATCCTCTTATGTTACTTTCTCCTAGAAAGTCTCCAAGCCTATATCCTAGCCAATCAGTGAAGAGTGCTTTATTAACTACCTGGACACAATGTATTCAGAACAAAATCAATTCTTCTTGTATTTAGCTAGTCAAAATGATGTAAAACTGCCCTCCCCTGGCTTCCCACCCACCTGGTTACCTGGGTGTTACCTGGTTACAGTTTTTCTTATAAAAGGCCTGCTTTAGAAATAGGCCAGTGTCACAGTCAGCCTCCTGAGTCTTTTCTGTGGCCCTGATTGCAATTAGCCTTGTCTTGGGGTGTGTGTTCACTCAATAGCCCATCAATATCTCTCTGAGATTGGTGCTCGAGTGGTTTGTGTGGTGATTCTTGTATTAGAACATTATTGCACAAATCAAGTCTTCTTGGTTCCAGGGATATATCTTTAACTTTACAAAACCAAATGTATCCTGTATTTCAGAAAAGCGAAAAAACTTTTTTATTAATAATGTCAACAACAATAACCATGCTTGGTTGTAGATAGCACATAACCCTCCTTGTTTCATGGATGTAGCATGCCAAATATCATAAAAGTGTGTGTGTGTGTGTGTGTGTGTGTGTGTGTGTGTGTGTGTGTGTGTGAAGGAGAAAGGCATTGAGTAATTTTATGTGTCCATATTTTCTACAAGTTGTGCTGTTTGCTCTTAGGATCCAACCTATGCACATCATTTGTGCTTCAAGACATTATGACTCTTGAGCAAGACTCATGATGATGGTAAAGGCCTGATGCACACAATTTATAATCAAGATGCTAGAGCTGGTGAAGGGGAAGGTGGACAGGGAATGTTGGTATGATCTAGAAAGATGAAAGCGGACAGTGAACAGGTAGTCAAATGCGTGGTGATGTTGAGGAACACCAGGAAAAGTATGTGAGAACATGCATGATATTATGCTTGAATCATTAAGTGACATTACTATATATCATGTTTAAAATGACCTGAAAGAGTGGATCAGTGTGGGAAAGAAATCATGTTGCTGTACACTTCCAGAATGGGTC
The DNA here is from genome assembly GCF_903995435.1 of Acomys russatus. Lineage (NCBI taxonomy): Eukaryota > Metazoa > Chordata > Mammalia > Rodentia > Muridae > Acomys > Acomys russatus. Next base: position 54,462,043 of record NC_067142.1, on the reverse strand, counting down.
TACAGTTAATGAACCTCTCCCCAGGAGGAACTCACCGCCTGCTGAGTGGCAATGAGAGTTTAGAGTCATGTGGTGTTTTTCCTAATGCCTGCTTCACACAGAAGCCTTCCTTCTCAAGGTCACTGGGGTCTCTGTATGAGTATCCTTGTTCCAGAAGAGTTAATGTCCTGGGAGAACTCATCCCCTAGCAACAAAGCTCATGTCTATAGGCCTTGGATATGATTTAGAGACAGGAACAACAATTACCTTCCACTTGCATACTGACAGTGTCTCCTTAAATGTTGTGTACAGAGGGATACTGAGGACACATATAGAATAAGCAACCAAGATTTCTGCTTCCCTTGATATTCTAAGTCCTATAGGCTGGCCCATACTAATCAAGACTTGTAAGGAAGAGTTTTATCAAATAATGAAAATACAACTGATTTAGGGTGAGACAAGTCTAGGTTTGAATGCCAATGCTGCTGTCCATCATGGTGAGGGAAGCCAATAAACCCAAGCCTCCAACTAGTAGAATTTCAGGAAAGTGATTTTACATACATTAAAATCTAGGAAGCCTCTGACATACAGTTAGTAACTCAAACCATGTTATTTCTCCTTCCTGACTAGAAAAAGAGACCCTGCTTTCTCATGCAAAACTCGGAGCCTACATCAGCCACTGTAAAAATCAACTGATGGAAAAAACATGACTGAAGACTGTATACCTTTTCTGTCTGGGATGGAATGTCACAGAGAGCCCTGTGACTGTCAACACGCTTGTCTTCCTTGGAGGGACACAAAACTGGGAAGCAAGGACTTGGATAGAATAAAAACGTAATTTAATACACAATGAAATAAAAATTCTATCGCTTTAGAATCAGAAAATATTCTTGAAATGTACTCTTTTTAGTGCCATAAATTTCACCAACTGGCTTTTCTAAGTGTCCCCCTTATCAACCTTTTGAAATGAGGGTTGATTAGGTTCAATGGGAAATCTACATTTCATCGTGAAAAGGGAACACAACGTCCTTGGCTGAGTCTCCTGAGGAGCAGCAATTTGTGGCACAGTGTGCAAAGTGTGGGGTAAAAACGGGTACAAAATTGATTTCAGGTGTGACAAACAGGAAGCATGCATTTGCATAGCTCAAAAGGTATGAAAGGTATGGCTTCCGGGCTCACCAAGACTCCTTGAGAGGAAACCACTTTCAAATGGCTATTCCAGCCTTTGGAGTTTACACATAGCTTATGAGGATGACATTGACCAAAAGGGACATTTAATTAAGTGAGTTTACATGTTTGAATGTTAAGAGAAAGACAGAGTCAATTATCGCGGGGTAAATGCAGCCAACAGTAAGTCTCATCATTGGGATAGATACTGGGATTTCCTATTGGGACTCCAGGTGAGAAAGGTAAGGAAGAATGGGGAAATAGAAGGATCCAGAGGGTCCTAGAAACCTACAAAAAGACCATTAAGGCTGGCAGATCTGGACCCAGGTGGGTCAGCTCAAACTACTAACCAACCAAGGACAATACATGCAGTAAACATAGATATTCCTATCCAGATCTAGCCAATAGACAGCACATTCGCCACAGTTGTATAGAGAGCAGGGACTGACTCAGACATGAACTCTGGTGCCCCCTATTTGACCATTTCCCCTTGGTGGGGAGACCTGGTGACACTCAGAGAAGGAACAAGCAGGCTACCAGGAAGAGACCTGATCTTATAGTGGGGGATGAGGTCCCTTTCTGTCACAGACCTAGGGGAGGGGAATAGGATGAAATAGGGAGGGAGGGGGAATGGGAAGATACAAGTGAGAGGATAACAATTGAGATGTAATCTGAATAAACTACTTAAATTTTTAAAAAAATTAAAAAGAAAAAAAAAAACAGGCCTAAACTGAGAAGAAGGCCCCTGTGGTAAAGTGTTTGGCACACAAGGGTGAGGCCCTGAGTTTGGAACCCCCACATTCATGTAAACAGTTAAGCATGACAATGTACATATGTAATCCCAGGGCTGGGGTCAGGGGAGGGGGCGGGGAGATAGAATGCTTAAGGCTTGTCAGAAATCAATAGCTACAGACTCAGTGAGAGACCCTGTCTCAAAAACTGAAGTGCAGAGTAATTGAGGAAGATACCCAAGGTTGATTTCTGGCCTCTGTGCACATCCCCATGCAATTGCATATGCACATATTTTCATACCTGCACACACACACACACACACACACACACACACATCACAATACACCCCCGCTCCCACCTCCACACACTAATAGAAAGAGATGGAGCCATAGTAGATGTTTCTTGAATCCTCACTTCTTTTGAAAAGGCATAATGTGCAATTCAAGCAAACGTGTCTACATAGTAAACTGAACAGATTTTTTTTTTAGCACGAAGGAAGGAAAAGTGTGTATGCATATTATGCATCTCGTTTCTAAAACAACAGTGGATTGTGCACCTGATTTGGCAGGTTAATTAAGGAGTCTGTTAGCAATGAGGTAAAAGCTGGCACGGTCCCAATCCTGCTGTTACTAGCCAAGACACGAGCATAACTGATGCTTCTCCAATACCACCACCAAGATGTGCCACCTAATCCCATTATCTCTAACAGGCTTAAAGTCAGACTGGAGCCAGAATGCTTTCAGATCAAGTCAGAGGCCTCTGGAAAGCTGAGTAAGCTGGGTTACTGGCAAAACAGTTGAAGCTGAAGGGAGAGTTCAATGGGCTGACACTGGCTAAGAAAATCATGTAGTCAAGTTCATGACATGCTCAATCCTGTACCTTTAAATCAAGTTGACCTTACCGTGGAAGAAGTGGTTTGTGGTCAGTGAACATAAATAGGTACAGGTATCCCATCTCCTGCAATTATTCTGCCCCCATGCATTTTCACGGACACATGGAGCTTCTGGAATAGTGGAGCAAGGTGTGGCAACATCCAATCTGATGTAGCTCTGCTAATAAGCAGCAGCGTGCATTTAAGCTGTGCTTAGAGTTATGCTTTGAGTTGGCATTGTGGACACACAGCCCAGTGGAATATGATCTCGCCCATGAAAAGCTCAGTACTGACTGGAGAAAATAGATGATAAACAAAGAATCGTATAGGAAATGGTCAAGCTGGATATAAGTTGGAATGTGAAAGGACAGTTACTCATGAATCAAAAGGCTAAAGCAGGGTTTAGAGAAAATGATAGAGAGGTGGTGATCCTTAAACAATATTAAAAGTCTAGCCTGAAGACCAAAGAGGAGCATGCATTACCAAGCATGCGAAGAAGGGCGGCCACGAGGCACAGCACAGAAGCCGAAGGTTGCTGGAACAGAGAGGCTACGTGTTAACTCTGAGATCCTAACATCTTAGAAATGGTGGCTGGAGGTTATCAATGCCTTTCCAGTATCTTATAAAATCCCCACCCTGACATCCCTGGTAGTATTGAAGTTCTAGAAAGTCAAAGTCTCTAAAGACATACCTACATGCTTACTCCCTGTATCTTTCACTCAACCCTCATGTAAAATTTAATTGGCTTTATTTCAGAATGATTTTTTTTCTTTCACCAAATACTTATTATATACAGAACACTAATTTCTTAAAAAGTATTATTCAAAAGGTAGAAATGAGGGCTGGAGATCTGTTCAGCACTTAAGAATGGATGCTGCTCTTCTAGATGGCTCAAGTTCAGATCCCAACACCCTGGTCAGGGGAGCTCAAAAGAGCCTTTTCCTGGCCTCTGAGGGCACAGTACTCTCATGGATATATCCCCACACAGACACACCCAAACACATAAATAAAAATAAAACAGAAGATATGTGTTTGGAATGGGGTCCTGTTGGGAAGTGTTGAGAAGTTGGAGTAGGGGAAATGGGGGGATATGATAATGTTTAATTGTGTGTGTGTGTGTGTGTGTGTGTGTGTGTGTGTGTGTGTGTGTATGTGTGCACGATAACTCAGTAATAAAGAAAAATAGTAAAAAGGTTCCATTTTCAATTTTAAAAAACATCAATCAAAGATACACTGTATAATGTG